>NC_057813.1:362606406-362613213 GCF_018294505.1 Triticum aestivum
AATAATTTAATTAATTAAGGAATTAAGGAATTAATTAAGTTAATTAATCATAATTACATTAACCTAACTAACTAATTAGTTTAATTAAACAGTAGTTAGATTAGTTAAACACTAATTAGACTAAACAGTCAATGACTAGCGGGACCCACACGTCAGTTGACCAGTCAACACCTCTGTTGACTGCTGACGTCATGCTGACGTCATGATGACGTCAGCAAATACTTTTTTGGATAATGTTGAATTTAAATAAATAATTAAAATCAGAAAATGATTAAATCTTTAGAAAATCATATCTTTTAATCCGTAACTCGGATGAAAATACTTTCTACATGAAAGTTGATCAGAACAACGAGACGAATCCGGATACGCAGCCCGTTCGCCCACCACACACCTCTAACATACCAAACACGCAACTTTCCCCCTCCGGTTCATCTGTCCGAAAATGCGAAACACCGGGAATACTTTCCCGGATGTTTCCCCCCTTCGTCGGTATCACCTACTACCGCGATTGGGCACACCTAGCATCGTTACTTGTCATGTCATGCATCGATATGCATTTGTTTGCATTGTATTCATTGTTTCTTCCCCCTCTTCTCTCCGGTAGACTACGAGACCGACGCTGCTGCTGCCCAGTTCGACTACGGAGTTGACGACCCCTCCTTCTTGCCAGAGCAACCAGGCAAGCCCCCCCCCCCTTGATCACCAGATATCGCCTATTCTCTTCTATACTGCTTGCATTAGAGTAGTGTAGCCTGTTACTGCTTTCCGTTGATCCTATTCTGATGCATAGCCTGACATTGTTGCTACACCTGTTGATACCTTACCTGCAATCCTAAATGCTTAGTATAGGATGCTAGTTTATCATCATTGGCCCTACATTCTTGTCGGTCTGCCTTGCTATACTATTGGGCCGTGATCACTCGAGAGGTGATCACGGGTATATACTATACATACATACATACTATACAGATGGTGACTAAAGTCGGGTCAGCTCGAAGAGTACCCGCGAGTGATTCACGGATTGGGGGCTAAAAGGACCTTTGTCCCGACGGCCCTCTGTGTGGATCTTTGAGGCGGAGCGGCAGGGCAGGTTGAGACCGCCTAGGAGAGAGGTGGGCCTGGCCCTGTTCGGCGTTCGCGGATACTTAACACGCTTAACGAGATCTTGGTATTTGATCTGAGTTGGCTACGAGCCTATACGCACTAACCATCTACGCAGGAGTAGTTATGGGTATCCCGACGTCGTGGTATCAGCCGAAGCACTTCAGACGTCAGCGACGGAGCGGCGCGCGCCGAATTGGACTGGAACGCCACTAGGTTAGGTCTGCTTTCGGCCGCCCACGCAACGTGCAGGTGTGCTCAGGGCGATGGGCCCAGACCCCTGCGCGCTTAGGTTTAGACCGGCGTGCTGGCCTCTCTGTTTTGCCTAGGTGGGGCTGCGACGTGTTGATCTTCCGAGGCCGGGCATGACCCAGGAAAGTGTGTCCGGCCAAATGGGATCGAGCGTGTTGGGTAAGTTGGTGCACCCCTGCAGGGAAGTTAATCTATTCGAATAGCCGTGATCTTCGGTAACAGGACGACTTGGAGTTGTACCTTGACCTTATGACAACTAGAACCGGATACTTAATAAAACACACCCTTCCAAGTGCCAGATACAACCGGTGGTCGCTCTCCCTCAGGGATATGAGGAGAGGATCGCCGGGTAGGATTATGCTATGCGATGCGACTGGAGATGCGCTTGGAGATGCTACCTGGATATGCTACTTGGAGATGCTACTTGGAGGACTTCAATCTACTCTCTTCTACATGCTGCAAGACGGAGGCTCCCAGAAGCGTAGTCTTCGACAGGATTAGCTATCCCCCTCTTATTCTGGCATTCTGCAGTTCGGTCCACTGATATGGCCTCCTTACACATATACCCATGCATATGTAGTGTAGTTCCTTGCTTGCGAGTACTTTGGATGAGTACTCACGGTTGCTTTCTCCCCCCTTTTTCCCCTTTCCTTTCTTTCTGGTTGTCGCAACCAGATGCTGGAGTCCAAGAGCCAGGAGCCAGCGTCGACGACGACTACTACATTGGAGGTGCCTACTACTACGTGCAGGCTGACGACGACGACCAGGAGTAGTTAGGAGGATCCCAGGTAGGAGGCCTGCGCCTCTTTCGATCTGTATCCCAGTTTGTGCTAGCCATCTTATGGCAACTTGTTTAACTTATGTCTGTACTCAGATATTGTTGCTTCCGCTGACTCGTCTATGATCGAGCACTTGTATTCGAGCCCTCGAGGCCCCTGGCTTGTATTATGATGCTTGTATGACTTATTTTATTTGTAGAGTTGTGTTGTGATATCTTCCCGTGAGTCCTTGATCTTGATCGTACACATTTGCGTGCATGATTAGTGTACGATTGAATCGGGGGCGTCACAAGTTGGTATCAGAGCCGACTGCCTGTAGGAATCCCCTTTCCAACTCCTTGGCCGAAGTTGAGTCTAGCCATTGCAAAACTTTTACTAACTTGGCTGTGTGCCTTACGGGCCCACGTCGCCATTGGGTGGTATTAGGATCTTTTACTCCTCGTCTATACTCTGGAACTCTGATCTCTCTTCTAGTCGGGTTAAATGATTTTCTAAAATCTAACTTTAGGTTCTCGAAAACGCTTTCTCCCGGAGAGCCCCTTCAGTCTAGATGATCGCCGACTGCACATGAAGATTTCAAAGTTACTTTCCGATACTCTTTCAGGACTGCCCATTGCTTTTGCAATTCACTACCATCGAAATATCCCTATGGATAAATTCATACACCGTTCTTACTTAGTCCCCAGTTGTTCTTTTTATTACAAGACGCCCCAAAATACTCGTTGTTGTTCTTAGAATACTTACGCCTATTGCCTTGCAGTTCCTTACCACCTGAATACCCATACGGATAATTTCTCGCACTTATCGAGTATCCGCTCATCCCCAGTTGATTCATGTATTTCACAAAAGTCTTCGAAATGCCATTCGATCTTCCGAAAATCCCGAGCAGCCTATTGCTCTTGGAATTTCTTGTTTACTTTCATTATGATTAATCCCATAAGTATAGATATCTTATTGACATTCCTTGTCATTATCATTTTGAGTCTGTTGACTCAATATGTTGCGAATGCACGTAATCATCAGTTGATCCTTTTAAATTATCTCTCCGGCTCAGACGTCTTTCAAACATGAGCTGGTTCTCGACCAAACTATCTGTCGTCGATTGTGCCTCTGGTATATTCAATTGATCCATCCTTGATCAGAACGTCTGCTTCTGATCCTTTGTTTTGGAAATCATAATTCCTTTTTATTTAAGCTTTGAATTATTCAGATGATTCCATAACCTGTTGCATTTGCATTCCTTCCTCTTCTGGTTGAGTACCGATACTCATATCAGATCCTTTGTGGACTATCAAGTCCTTTGTTGGATTGTTATCCGACAGTGTCCTTCACATTTGAACACTTTGTGAGTTCTTCCCCTTATACATGATGCCCTTGTTAAGTTGTATCCTCTGCTTGGCCAACCATGCTCTGCTTTCGGGCTTGTGTTATTTACTCTGGAAACTTGTGGTATATGTTTCTAAGAAGCCCCTACGGGTTGAACATATGCCTTCTCTAAACCGTGTGAACCCAAAAGTTTTCACGAGTCATACTTATCTAGTATTGCACCAGGTAAAACTTTCAACAACTAATGTCATCTTCGAAATACGAGAGGTGAATGGAAGATTATGCATTGAGGAAGTGGGAGTCGACCTTGAACTTTGTGTTCATGCCCATGGACGCGATGTATATCCTATCATGGAAGCTTCTTGTAATAATAACTATTTCCTTGATAGCTAACATATGGTATCTGTGAATTGATCCCTTGCAACCGTGGTTCCGACCATGATTATTCTTCCTTGATTCCATTTCTCGGACAAGTTAAAACAATTGTCTTCTATGGATTAATACACCCGTCCAATCTTTACTTTGATCTTGTGTCGAGTATTACCCCCTGGTATCTCAAGATTATCATGGAACTGCATAACTTCTTATGAGTTCTTCATCAAGTGCTACCTTTCCACTGATTCCAATTTTTCACGGGCTCTGAGTTATTATACACTCAAAGACACCGATAACTGAATCGAGTTCGCATTTCGATTCAACAAGTATTTGAACCCATCACTGCTTACAAATTTATTAATCCTTCAAGTCATTCCTAGCCTGATCGGCTATATCATTATCGAGCTAATTTTAACTGTGCTACCCGTGTGACGCCCCCGATTCAATCATACACTAATCATGCACGCAAATGTGTACGATCAAGATCAGGGACTCACGGGAAGATATCACAACACAACTCTACAAATAAAATAAGTCATACAAGCATCATAATACAAGCCAGGGGCCTCGAGGGCTCGAATACAAGTGCTCGATCATAGACGAGTCAGCGGAAGCAACAATATCTGAGTACAGACATAAGTTAAACAAGTTTGCCTTAAGAAGGCTAGCACAAACTGGGATACAGATCGAAAGAGGCGCAGGCCTCCTGCCTGGGATCCTCCTAACTACTCCAGGTCGTCGTCAGCGGGCAGCACGTAGTAGTAGGCACCTCCGGTGTAGTAGGGGTCGTCGTCGACGGTGGCGTCTGGCTCCTGGACTCCAGCATCTGGTTGCGACAACCAGGAAGAAGGAAAGGGGGAAAAAAGGGGGGAGAAAGCAACCGTGAGTACTCATCCAAAGTACTCGCAAGCAAGGAACTACACTACATATGCATGGGTATATGTGTAAGGAGGCCATATCAGTGGACTGAACTGCAGAATGCCAGAATAAGAGGGGGATAGCTAGTCTTATCGAAGACTACGCTTATGGTCACCTTCGTCTTGCAACAGGCAGAAGAGGGTAGGTCGAAGTCCTCCGAGTAGCATCTCCAGGTAACATCTCATAGCATAATCCTACCCGGCGATCCCCTCCTCATATCCCTGAGGTAGAGCGACCACCGGTTGTATCTGGCACTTGGAAGGGTGTGTTTTATTAAGTGTCCGGTTCTAGTTGTCATAAGGTCAAGGTACAACTCCAAGTCGTCCTGTTACCGAAGATCACGGCTATTCGAATAGATTAAACTTCCCTGCAGGGGTGCACCACATAGCCCAACACGCTCGATCCCATTTGGCCGGACACACTTTCCTGGGTCATGCCCGGCCTCGGAAGATCAACACGTCGCAGCCCCACCTAGGCAAAACAGAGAGGCCAGCACGCCGGTCTAAACCTAAGCGCACAGGGGTCTGGGCCCATCGCCCATAGCACACCTGCACGTTGCGTACGCGGCCGAAAGCAGACCTAGCCTAGTGGCGTTCCAGTCCAATTCGGCGCGCGCCACTCCGTCGCTGACGTCTGAAGTGCTTCGGCTGATACCACGACGTCGGGATACCCATAACTACTCCCACGTAGATGGTTAGTGCGTATAGGCTCGTAGCCGACTCAGATCAAATACCAAGATCTCGTTAAGCGTGTTAAGTATCCGCGAACGCCGAACAGGGCCAGGCCCACCTGTCTCCTAGGTGGTCTCAACCTGCCCTGTCGCTCCGCCACAAAGATCCACACAGAGGGCCGTCGGGACAAAGGTCCTTTCAGCCCCCAATCCGTGAATCACTCGCGGGTACTCTTCGAGCTGACCCGACTTTAGTCACCATCTGTGTAGTATGTAGTAGGTATAGTATATACCCGTGATCACCTCCCAGGTGATCACGGCCCGATAGTATAGCAAGGCAGACTGACAAGAATGTAGGGCCAATGATGATAAACTAGCATCCTATACTAAGCATTTAGGAATGCAGGTAAGGTATCAACAGGTGTAGCATCAATGTCAGGCTATGCATCAGAATAGGTATAACAGAAAGCAGTAACATGCTACACTACTCTAATGCAAGCAGTATAGAGTAGAATAGGCGATATCTGGTGATCAAGGGGGGGGGGCTTGCCTGGTTGCTCTGGCAAGAGAGAGGGGTCGTCAACTCCGTAGTCGAACTGGTCAGCAGCAGCGTCGGTCTCGTAGTCTACCGGAGAGAAGAGGGGGAAGAAACAATGAATACCAAGTAAACAGATGCATACCGATGCGTGACATGTCAAGAAGCGATGCTAGGCGTGCCCTAACGTGGTATGAGGTGGTACTGGTTAAGGGGGGAATCATCCGGGAAAGTATTCCCGGTGTTTCGTGTTTTCGGGCAGAGGAGCCGGAGGGGGAAAGTTGCGGGTTCGATAGGTTAGGGGGGTGTGGTGGACGAACGGACTGCGTATCCGGAATCGTCTCGTCGTTCTGAGCAACTTTCATGTTGAAAATATTTTAATCCGAGTTACGGATTAAAAGATATGATTTTTAAAAGATTTTAAATTTTTTGGAATTTAATTATTTATTTAATTAATTCGAAAAAAAGGTATTTATGACGTCAGCATGATGTCATGCTGACGTCAGCAGTCAACAGGGGTTGACTGAGTCAACCCTGGCATGTGGGTCCAGTGGGACCCACCTGTCATTCCCTATTTAGGTTAATTAGGGTTTAGGTTAATCTAATTATAGTTTAATTAATCTTAACTAGTTAATTAATTTAATTAAACCGGATTAATTAACTTAATTAATTAATTAATTAATTAATAATTTTATTAAATCATTTTAATTTTATTAATTATATTTATTGTTTTTATTTATTTTATTATTTATTTATTTATTTTATTTATTTATTTTATTTATTTATTTTATTTATTTATTTTATTTTTTTATTTTTATTTATTTATATTTTATATTTTTTTTAACGTTCTG
>NC_057813.1:362615148-362615949 GCF_018294505.1 Triticum aestivum
GGGGGGGGCTTGCCTGGTTGCTCTGGCAAGAGAGAGGGGTCGTCAACTCCGTAGTCGAACTGGTCAGCAGCAGCGTCGGTCTCGTAGTCTACCGGAGAGAAGAGGGGGAAGAAACAATGAATACCAAGTAAACAGATGCATATCGATGCGTGACATGTCAAGAAGCGATGCTAGGCGTGCCCTAACGTGGTATGAGGTGGTACTGGTTAAGGGGGGAATCATCCGGGAAAGTATTCCCGGTGTTTCGTGTTTTCGGGCAGAGGAGCCGGAGGGGGAAAGTTGCGGGTTCGATAGGTTAGGGGGGTGTGGTGGACGAACGGACTGCGTATCCGGAATCGTCTCGTCGTTCTGAGCAACTTTCATGTTGAAAATATTTTAATCCGAGTTACGGATTAAAAGATATGATTTTTAAAAGATTTTAACAATTTTGGAATTTAATTATTTATTTAATTAATTCGAAAAAAGGTATTTATGATGTCAGCATGATGTCATGCTGACGTCAGCAGTCAACAGGGGTTGACTGAGTCAACCCTGGCATGTGGGTCCAGTGGGACCCACCTGTCATTCCCTATTTAGGTTAATTAGGGTTTAGGTTAATCTAATTATAGTTTAATTAATCTTAACTAGTTAATTAATTTAATTAAACCAGATTAATTAACTTAATTAATTAATTAATTAATTAATAATTTTATTAAATCATTTTAATTTTATTAATTATATTTATTGTTTTTATTTATTTTATTATTTATTTATTTATTTTATTTATTTATTTTATTTATTTATTTTTATTTTTTTATTTTT